>NC_072396.2:547500-575000 GCF_028885625.2 Pongo pygmaeus
TGGCTCCGGGAGCAGCGTGGGGTGGTGACCTAGAAGCTGTGGCACTCACGGAGAACTTTCTGCCTGACATCAGGAGGCGGGACAAAGCACCTGTCATTATGCCACAGCATCCGACTGCACTCACACCTGCAAATCAAAGTATCTCAAAACCATTCTTCTTTCCATAGTCTTTGCCTTACACTATTCTGCAATACTGGGGGCAACTGTCAGGATCTGGGTGTGGGTATTGATGAGTGTGGCTCACAGACTTCTCTCTTTTTTTTTGAGATGGAGTCTTGCTCTGTCACCCAGGCCGGAGTGCAATGGTGCGATCTCGGCTCACTGCAACCTCCACCTCCCGGGTTCAAGCGATTCTCCTGCCTCAGCCTCCCGAGTAGCTGGGATCACAGGCACCTGCCACCACGCCCGGCTAATTTTCTGTTTTTAGTAGAGACGGGGTTTCACGATACTGGCCAGGCTGGTCTTGAACTCCTGACCTCAAGGGATCCGCCCATCTTGGCCTCCCAAAGTGCTCTTGACCATTTCAACAAACTGTATAGAACCTAAACATGCCCTCTTGAGCATTTCAACGTGAACAATTAAAGTCGCATAAAATAGATTCACAGCTCACGCTTGTAATCCCAACACTTTGGGAGGCTGAGGCAGGTGGATCACCTGAGGTCAGGAGTTCAAGACCAGCCTGGCCAACATGGTGAAACCCCGTCTCCACTAAAAATACAAACAGCCAGGCGTGGTGGCAGGTGCCTGTGATCCCAGCTACTCAGGAGCCTGAGGCAGGAGAATCGCTTGAACCCGGGAGGCGGAGGTTGCAGTGAGCCGAGATCACACCACTGCACTCCGACCTGGGAGACAGAGCAAGACTCTGTCTCCAAAAGAAAATAAAAAATGAAATAAAATAAAATACATTCACAGCATGGTGCCATCATCCCCACTGTCTACAGCCAAACTTTTTCTTTTTCACCTGAACAGAAACTCTCTATGCATTAAACTACCATCCCTCATACTCCCCGCCCCCCAGCACCTGGAAAGCTCTAATTTTACTTCCTGTCTCTGCATCTGCCTATTCGAGGTTCTTTCTACAAATGGAACCCTACATTATGTGGTTTTTTGTGTGTCTGGCTTATTTCACAGAGCGTGACACACTCAAGCTTCATCCACAGTGTAGCATGTGCCAGAGCCTTTTTCTTTTTCCTTATTTTTTTTATTTGTTTATTTTTTTGAGACACAGTTTCATTCTTGTCGCCCAGGCTGGAGTGCCATGGTGCGATCTCGGCTCACTGCAACCTCCGCCTCCTGGGTTCAAGCGATTCTCTTGCCTCAGCCTCCCGAGTAGCTGGGATTACAGGTGTGCGCCACCATGCCCAGCTAACTTTGTATTTGTAGTAGAGATGGGGTTTCTCCATGTTGATCAGGCTGGTCTTGAACTCCTGACCTCCAGTGACCCGCCCACCTCGACCTCCCAAAGAGCTGGGATTACAGGCATTTGTTGATTCTTCTGTTGATGGATATTTGGGGTTTTTTTTAAGCTATTGTGAATAATGCTTTTAAGAACTTTGCGGACAAGTATCTGTTTGAGTCATTTTCCAATTGTTTTTTTTTTTTTTTTGAGACAGAGTCTCACTCTATCGCCCAGGCTGGAGTGCAGTGGTGTGATCTCAGCTCACTGCAACCTCCTCCTCTGAGGTTCAATTGATTCTCCTGCCTCAGCCTCCCGAGTAGCTGGGATTACCGGCACCTGCCATCATGCCCGGCTAATTATTATTATTATTATTATTATTTGAGATGGCATCTCTCTCTGTCTCCCAGTCTGGAGTGCAGTGGCGTGATCTCGGCTCACTGCAACCTCTACCTCCCAGGTTCAAGCGATTCTCCTGCCTCAGCCTCCCGAGTAGCTGGGATTACAGGTGCACTTGACTATGCCCAGCTAATTTTTGTATTTTTAGTAGAGACGGGGTTTCACCACGTTGTCCAGGCTGGTCTTGAACTCCCGACCTCAGGTGATCTGCCCGCCTCGGCCTCCCAAAGTGCTGGGATGACAGGCGTGAGCCACCGCGCCCCACCCTTCTCTTCCTTTCTTTGCTTCAGAACTTATTGACAAATACAGCCACAGGGATCAAACACATGGGGAAAAGCATCCTTATTTTTTTCTTCTTTCCCCAGTGAATAAAGGTGAATGATCCTCTCAGATCTGGATCTGAGAGCAGTTAAGCCTCCTCGTTAGTTCTCTTAAGTTGAACTTGCTCTCCTTCTAATGAGGAACAAGGAGGAGTAAAAACGGTGGACATTTCCTTTGTGGGGGAGACCTGACCCATTCAGCTTCCTCTGAGCAGAGCAGCTGTCCCAAAGACAGACCCCCAGAGGGTCTATAACGCACGTTCTCTGAGAGTCAGGTCATTCCTGAGTGGCTGGGACTACAGGCGCCTGCTACCACACCCAGCTAATTTTTTGTATTTTTAGTAGAGACGGGGTTTCACCGTGTTAGCCGGGATGGTTTTGAACTCCTGACCTCAGGTAATCTGCCCACCTCGGCTTCCCAAACTGCTGGGAGGACAGGCGTGAGCCTCCGTGCCCGGCCAACAATGGGACTTTTCTTTACTTCATCTGTTATTTGCATGGAGAGGCTTATAATTCGATACACTTGGGGCTTATAACTGGATACACTTGTGGCTTATCACTCCATACACTTGGGGCTTATAACTCGATATACTTACCTTCCAGCACACAGAGCGTAGAATACAAACCTGGGTGTGTCCAGACAGGTGCATTGAGCTCATGGACTCAGCATCACACAGGGATATGGCTGCAACACAGCAGCTACACATACTCATGTAGGGGAGAGGGATTCCGCAAAACCTCAACATTTGGGGGAAAAAAAAAAAGACAGCCAGGCGCAGTGGCTCACGCCTGTCATCCCAGCACTTTGGGAGGCCAAGGCGGGTGGATCACCTGAGGTCAGGAGTTTGAGACCAGCCTGGCCAACATAGCGAAACCCTGTCTCTACTAAAAATAGAAAAATTAGCTGGGCTTGGTGGTGGGTGCGCGTATAATCCCAGCTATTCGGGAGGCTGAGGCAGGAGAATTGCTTAAGCCCGGGAGGCAGAGGTTGCAGTGAGCTGAGACTGCGCCACTGCAGTCCAGCCTGGGTGACACAGTGAGACTCTGTCTCAAAAAAAAAAAAAGAAAGACAAAATAACAAAACAAAGAAACAAACAAAAAAACACACGCAATTCTTTACAACGCCACTGGGGTCTGGAATTTGTCTGTTTTGTGCTGAAGCTGACACTGCTGAAATCACTCATGCAGGTAGCATAGAACAGAGCCTCTGATGCATTTCACAAGCTATGCCATTTCCACGGTGAAAACAGGGAGGGGTCTGGAGTGCTGAAAACTTTTGTGCCTTCCTTCAGTGCTAGGTGGTCCAGCTGCCCTAACATCACCCAGCTAGCAAGGTGTGCTGCCTGCTTTCAGCTCAAGTCTGCAAGCCACACCAGGCCTGTGCATTTGTGAGTGAACACATTAGCTTAGTTCACCCCTGAACACGGTACAAGCACCTGCTCGTACAAACGCGGTACAGTACTGATGGCTTCAAATGATTCTATTATCTATTAGACTTATCTATTATCTATTGATGGTTATCTATCCACCGAGACTGGCGTTTCAGGAATATCCACTCAACCAGCTATAGCCGAGGGGCCCACGGTGACTGCTCACTGCCTGCGTTGAAATGTCAGCCCACCCATGGCTACTAGTGTGACCCAAGCCTGCTCTCCAACATTCCTGGGACTCGGTTTCCCCAACTGTGGAGGAGAAGAGGATTTAACGTGCAGGGTGGTTATGAGAATCTAACACTTTTAAGAAGCACCTGGCCAAGGGCGGTGGCTCACGCCTGTGATCCCAGCACTTTGGGAGGCCGAGGCGGGTGGATCACTTGAGGTCAGGAGTTCGAGACCAGCCTGGCCAACATGGTGAAACCTGGTCTCTATTAAAAATAGGAAAATTAGCTGGGCTTGGTGGCGGGCGCCTGTCATCCCAGCTACTTGGGAGGCTGAGGCAGGGAGAATAGATTGAACCCAGGAGGCAGAGGTTGCAGTGAGCCGAGATCATGTGACTGCACTCCAGCCTGGGTGATAGAGCAAAACTCCATCTCAAAAAAAAAAAAGAAAACATCTGCGTGGTCCATCACCTGCCCATGTGTGTTGGTGGCTATTGGGAACCCCTTCTTAGTGATTGGGAAGACATTTTCATGATTTCTCTGAGCAAAATCAGGAGGATTGAGGCCAACAGAGTCAGAGGCGTTTGAACCAAAGCGACTTCATTTTGAGTGAGGGCTCGGAAAATGAGGCTGAGGCTTGCTGGCTGCATTCCCAGAAAGTTAGACATTTCCTAGCCTCTAGATATTTATGGTTAAGAGAACAAATTAGGCCGGGCACAGTGGCTCACGCCTGTAATCCGAGCACTTTGGGAGGCCCAGGCGGGTGGATAACAAAGTCAAGAGTTCAAGACCAGCCTGGCTAACACGGCGAAACCCCCTCTGTCGTAAAAATACAAAAATTAGCCAGTCGCGGTGGCTGGTGCCTGTAATTCCAGCTACTCGGGAGACTGAGGCAGGAGAATCACTTGAACCCAGGAGGCGGAGGTTGCAGTGAGCCGAGATCACACCACTGCACAGCAGCCTGGGTGACAGAGTGAGACTCTGTATCAAAAAACAAAACTAAAGAGTAAAAACAAAAAAAGAATACATTAATAATGTTTACTAAACAGGCCCCGACTTGGGACTATCCAGATATCTTAATATCTGAAGAACGAAGGCATTATTCCTCATTTTGCTTTAAAGATAATGATATTGATTCTTGCAAAATATAGTAATTAAGAACATTAATCGTTTATCACAAACCCTTGTAGCAGAGCATACGTCCCCAAGATCTTTTTTCTCCTATATATAAACAACTATTGCACCTGGAGTGGAAGCTTCCTCCTCTTAGTTTCAGAAATACCCTACTCTGTGTATGGAGTAGCTCTTCTTTTACGGATTTACTTTCCCTTTTTTTTTTTTTTTTGAGACAGAGTCTCACTCTGTCACCAGGCTGGAGTGCAGTGGTGCAATCTCGGCTCACTGCAACCTCCACCTCCCTGGTTCAAGCGATTCTCCTGCCTCAGCCTCCCGAGTAGCTGGGATCACAGGCACCCGCCACCAAGCCCAGCTAATTTTCCTATTTTTAATAGAGACCAGGTTTCACCATGTTGGCCAGGCTGGTCTCGAACTCCTGACCTGAAATGATCCACCCGCCTCGGCCTCCCAGAGTGCTGGGATGACAGGCGTGAGCCACCGTGTCTGGCCCCAATTTACTTTCTTAATAAAGTTCCTTTAATTTGCACTACGGACTCTCCCTGAAGTCTTTCTTGCACAAGATCCAAGAACCTTCTCTTGCGGTCTGGATCAGGACGCTTTTGCTGTAACAATAGGGCTGAACACGCTAAGCGGAGAAAGATGGAGAGATGAGGCTTCCGTATGGGCGCTGAGATGGGTCTTCAGCATCGGGGAGCGGAGAACGGTTGGGGTCTGAACTACAGTGACTGCCCACCTCCCCATGAGGCGCTCCAAAGACAAGCTGTACCCCTTGAGCTAGTGCCCAGCCCCAAACTCTGAAAGCCGTTGGTATATTCCCTGTATCCACCGGACGTCCAGCTGGGAGCAGAAAACACAAAATATTGTCCTTTGTGGCCCAAGGGGAAGATGCTGTGGCCCCGTGACTCTGCTGAGCAGGGGAACCCCTCACGAGGACTCATCCCCCCAGCCCTTTACAAGCCCTCATCCCCTCAGTCCCTGCTAGTCCCTCCTGCAACTCAACCTGACTCATCATCCCCCTCAGACCCCCCAGTCCCTCCTGAAACTCAACCTGACTCATCGTCTCCCCAGACCCCCCAGTCCCTCCTGAAACTCAACCTGACTCTTCGTCCCCCCAGACCCCCCAGTCCCTCCTGCAACTCAACCTGACTCATCTTCTCCCCAGACCCCCCAGTCCCTCCTGCAACTCAACCTGACTCATCATCCCCCCCAGACCCCCCAGTCCCTCCTGCAACTCAACCTGACTCATCGTCTCCCCAGACCCCCCAGTCCCTCCTGCAACTCAACCTGACTCATCATCCCCCCCAGACCCCCCAGTCCCTCCTGCAACTCAACCTGACTCATCGTCTCCCCAGACCCCCCAGTCCCTCCTGAAACTCAACCTGACTCATCGTCTCCCCAGACCCCCCAGTCCATCCTGCAACTCAACCTGACTCATTGTCACCCCAGACCCCAGTCTCTTCTGCAACCCAACCTGACCCATCATCCCCCCAGACCCCCCAGTCCCTCCTGAAACTCAACGTCACTCATCGTCCCCCCAGACCCCCCAGTCCCTCCTGCAACTCAACCTGACTCATCGTCCCCCCAGACCCCCCAGTCCCTCCTGCAACTCAACCTCACTCATCGTCCCCCCAGATCCCCCAGTCCCTTCTGCAACCCAACCTGACTCATCATCCCCCCAGACCCCCCAGTCCCTCCTGCAACTCAACCTGACCCATCTTCTCCCCAGACCCCCCAGTCCCTCCTGCAACTCAACCTGAGTCATCGCCCCCCCAGATCCCCCAGTCCCTCCTGCAACTCAACCTGACCCATCTTCTCCCCAGACCCCCCAGTCCCTCCTGCAACTCAACCTGAGTCATCGCCCCCCCAGACCCCCCAGTCCCTCCTGCAACTCAACCTGGCTCATCGTCCCCCCAGATCCCCCAGTCCCTCCTGAAACTCAACCTGACTCATCTTCTCCCCAGACCCCCCAGTCCCTCCTGAAACTCAACCTGACTTATCATCCCCCCGACACCCCCCAGTCCCTCCTGCAACTCAACCTCACCCGCACTCACTCAATGCTGCGGATCAACCCTTCTGGGCCTTTTGTTTGCTTTTCCACACACAGTCTGAGCTGCTCAATTAAAACTTAAAAACCATTAGTGAGCCGGGGAGGTCCCTGGGGAGGCTCAGCCAGTGAACTCCCTGGCCTGTTTCCCCAAGGCAAGCCGAGTGGGCTCCATCTGTCAGCACTGAGAGGCGGCCGCCACACCTCCAAAACCTCCAAACGGGGCCCCAGGGGACTGAGGGAGGAGATAAATTGAGATTAAAAAAAAACAAAACATGGCACTATTTTTTTGAGACAGTCTCGCTCTGTGGGCCAGGCTGGAGTGCAACGGCGCGATCTGGGCTCACTGCAACCTCCGCCTCTCGGGTTCAAGCGATTCTCCTGCCTCAGTTTCCAGAGTACCTGGGATGACAGGCACCCGCCACCACGCCCGGCTAATTTTTGTATTTTTAGTAGAGATGGGGTTTCAGCATGTTGGCCAGGCTGGTCTCAAACGCCTGACCCCAAGTGATCCACCCGCCTCGGCCTCCCAAAGTGCTGGGATGACAGGCGTGAGCCACCACGCCTGGCCAAGATTGTTTTTAAAAAAAGTCACCGTTGAAATACTGGCATGCAGAATGCCAGAGATGAGGAGGATTCTACAGGACAACAGCAACCTTTGCTCCCGGACAACAGGTAGCAACATCGTCCTCATATCCCCGGCCCCCTTATCATCACCTTCCTTTCCACGCCTGACCCAGGAGCGACTGTATTTATTGTCTCCCAGCCCCGATGATGGATGCTCAGGGCGCTCAACTCTCTGAATGATCAGTATTTCCCTGTTCTTCTCGGAGTCTCTGACACAGAGGGCCGGGCCCTGGCTACCGCTGACGAGTGTGTGTGTGTGTGTGTGTGTGTGTGGTTCATTTACATTTCAATCTTCGCCTCATGAATGTAAAAGCTCAGCCGGCAAATTAATAACAGGGCGATGAGGACGCCTCCGTGCACTGGTCCCCCCTCCAACCCCCCTTCCACCGCTGGACCCCCCTCTTCAACCCCTGGAAGCCGACAGCCCCTTCCTGGCCATTGTGTTGGGCAGCCGTCTCATTTACCGGCCTGCGGTGAATGACATGACAGAGAAAGGCATATCCGGAGTGACACAAATTTATTTCTGTCCCAAGCAAGGCAGTCTATTTTCATACAATCAAGGGGCTATTTGTCGGGGGACAATTTAGTTTCCATGAAAAATTTAAATGGTTTCTGTGATGCTAGTGCTCGGTGAAATTTAATTTGTCGCTCATTGACCAGAGCAGGTATAAAAAGGAGAAGAATTGGATGTCTGATGGGCTGAAATTGGCGACGTCCCTCGGTTTGGTCTCCCAAGGCCTGGAGATGCAGAGGCCTGTCCCGGCCACCCCCAAGGCCCCACTCCCCACCCTCGGAGGACCTGGTCATGTTAAACCAACTTACAGAAAACCTTTGGGGAGGCTGCCAATCACCCGGAAAACCACGTTTCTATCGATCCCCTGTCTGCGTGATTTATGGCTTCATTTTAGGGTAATTGAGAATTAGTGAGGAGATTAGCAGAACTCCACAGCCCGCCTTCACAGGCACACCCACCACGGCCGTTTGTCAAGAGGGGATGTCGTACGCTGCTCTGGTGACACGGGGTTCTCATCTGATTGAATTGGGGGATGACGTGGAAATTAATTTGACACATGGAGATGTGGAGCAGGGGGGCGTGTGTCTCCAGCATCACGCGGGCCACCCCAGTCCTCACCACCACCCCCTCCCCAGTCTCTGCCTTCGAAGGCAGGATATGAGGATTATTGATCCGAATCACTTTCAATCCGTCTCAAGTGCAGCCCGGCCGATGGACGGGACACTCAGAATCAGATTGAGGCTCCTATGAGGAAAATTCATCGACAGCCGTCCGTGGCTGGTAAAAAAAAAAAATAGGAGGTCTCATGTTGTCTGATCGCCTCCAAATGAAGTTTTGAAAATGTACGTCTCGCTGCCAACTTGCCAACAGTTGCAAAATCGAATTACAGATGGACTCCGGTGGGCTGTTTACAGGATAATCGGCTGCTCTGATAGTGAATAAAGGTGCTAACTACTCCCCACCGTGCAGAGAGAAAAAGGTTCTAACCACCCCCACCCTACAGAGACAAGTGTCTGCGTCCCGTAAGGCCAGGAGGGATGACAGAGGAGATTTGGGAAGCTCTAGGGGCGAAAAGAGGCTTACGTCTGGCCTGAGCTGTGTCTCCAAAGCTTTTCAGAGGCCTCCTCTGCAGATTTGCATACCTAAAGCTCGGTGGGGTGTCAACCAGGGAATAACCGTTAAGAATCTCTTTTGCATTTGAACAGGGAGGTAGATGTGACCGTTCTGGGGGCTCCCTTCTGAAGGACTTGTTAGAGCTTTCTGCACAGTAGAGTGGATGTCTCATTACGGTCTTCTCTGTCCTCAGTTTGCAGCCCGTCTCATCCAAAGTCAAACGCGTGACATGGAACTCACCCAGAGTCCCTCCGCCCTGAGTGTCCAGCAGAAAACAAAACAAAACAAAACAAAAACGGAGCTGTGGAAAGATCCGGAGACGCTCACGTTGTAACAGTGGGACATTCTTCACCCTCTGCTGCTGGGCAAATCGTCTGACAACATCTGGATAGAAAACGGAGTGCAGAGTCCGTGAACGCTCCCCTTAAGAAAACCCGCTCCTGTGTGTCTGGAAAATGCAGTGGGATTGGGATCGTGGCTTTTTGTCATAAAAACACTTGGTGGCCCGGCGTGGTGGGTCACGTCTGTCATCCCAGCACTTTGGGAGGCTGAGGCGGTCAGATCACCTGAGGTCAGGGGTTCGAGACCAGCCTGGCCAACATGGTGAAACCCTGTCTCTACTAAAAATACAAAAATCAGCTGGACGTGTTGGCGGGTGCCTGTAGTCCCAGCTACTAGGGAGGCTGAGGCAGGAGTATTGCTTGAACCGGGAGACAGAGGCTGCAACGAGCCAAGATTGGGCCATTGAACGCCAGCGTAGGCAACAAGAGCGAAACTCCATCTCAAACAAACAAACAAAAATCTAACTGTGGCCGGGTGCGGTGGCTCATGCCTGTGATCCCAGCACTTTGAGAGGCCGAGGCAGGTGGATCACCTGAGGTCAGGAGTTCGAGACCAGCCTGGCCAACATGGTGAAACCCCATCTCTATTAAAAATACAAAAAATTAGCCAGGCGTGGTGGCGGGCGCCTGTAATCTCAGCTACTCGGGAGGCTGAGGCAGGAAAATCGCTTGAATCCGGGAGGCGGAGGTTGCAGTGAGCCGAGATTAGGCCACTGCACTCCAGCCTGGGAAACAGGGTGAGACTGCTTCTCAAACAAACAAACAAAAAGCAACCGTTGGTGATAGGGTTCTTAAACATACACACAAACACACATTTGTGCACATACTTTATGCATTCACATACAGGCACATAGATTTGCACACCACAGCCCTACACAGCACTTTGGGAGGCTGAGGTGCGCAGATAACGAGGTCAGAAGATCAAGACCATCCTGGCTAACACAGTGGAATCCCGTTTGTACTAAAAATACAAAAAATTAGCCGGGCGTGGTGGCGGGCGCCTGTATTCCCAGCTAGTTGGGAGGCTGAGGCAGGAGAATGGCTTGACCTCAGGAGGCGGAGGTTGCAGTGAGCCGAGATCACGCCACTGCACTCCAGCCTGGGCGACAGAGCCAGACTCCGTCTCAAAATAAATTAATTAAATAAATAAACAAATAAATAAAATAATAAAATACAAAATTAGCTGGACGTGGTGGCGGGCGCCTGTCATCCCAGCGACTCAGGAGGCTGAGGCAGGAGAATCGCTTGAACCCGGGAGGCAGAGGTTGCGGTGAGCCGAGATCGTGCCGCTGCATTCCAGCCTGGGCTACAAGAGTGAAACTCCATCTCAAAAAAATAATAATAAAATAGGATAACTGGCCATAGAGAAATTCCCTGACTTGTCCTGTTTGCGAGTTCTAAGACCCCCAACTCCAGAGAAGGTTCTATCGCACACCCAGAAGGAAGGAACTCTGCTCAGAGACGCCAACAAGAATCTAGGCAGACAGGCCTGGCTGTGTTTCCCCACTGAGACCATTAGCCTTAGATCAGACCCTTTTCCTCCAGTTCTATTTCTACGTAGCTGCCCGTAGTTTCTTGAACCTAGAGCTGCAAATGCAGTTTCTCCTGTATTTGAATTACAATTTCCTGTATTTGAATTTAATTCTCCTGCCTCAGCCTCCAGAGTAGCTGGGGCTACAGGCACCCACCACCACACCTGGCTAGTTTTTTGTATTTATTTTTTATTTATTTATTTTTTTTAATCTTTGGATTTTCCTTCTGAAGGCTCCTGTGTATACACAAGAAATGAATCTGTGTGCCTTTTCTGCTTTTCATCTGCTTTTCTGGAATTAATTTTTCTTTCTTTTTTTTTTTTTTTTTTTTTGAGATGGAGTCTCACTCCGTCACCCAGGCTGGAGTGCAGTGGCGCAATCTCAGCTCACTGCAACCTCCGCCTGCTGGGTTCAAGCAATTCTCCTGCCTCAGCCTCCAGAGTAGCTGGGGCTACAGGCACCCCCCACCATGCCTGGCTAGTTTTTTGTATTTTTAGTAGAGATGGGGTTTCACCGTGTTAGCCAGGATGGTCTCGATCTCCTGACCTCATCATCCACCCGCCTCGGCCTCCCAAAGTGCTGGGATTACAGGTGTGAGCCACCGCACCTGGCCCCCATGAATTAATTTTTCAGTAAACTTTCAGACGGCCTGGGAGAACTCAACACTTTTCCCCTTTGTTAGCAATAAAATCCCAAGCGATCCGGCTGCGATCAGCCGTTCATAGTCAAATGGAAACTCGCCTCAGGTTACAAAGTCCTCAATGACCTTGTCTGATCAGGATCTCCAGCCTCAGGCTCACCCTCCTCTCAACTCTTGGAACAGCCTGAGCTTCTTTTGACCCTAGAGTCTTGCCTTATCTAGTTTCTCTTCCTCAAATCTTCTATTATCTCTTCCAGGAGGGTTTCTCCCCATTCCGTCAACCCAAAGACCATACACAGGCCCTCTCCGCCCCAGCACCTCACTTTACGGCACCCCATGGGACTCAGGACCTGGAGGACTTTCTTGCTTATGTGTTTGTTTTCAGCCTGGGCAACAGAGCAAGACCCCATCTCTAAACAAAACAAAACAAAAATAAAATTAGCCAGGTGTGGTGGTGCCCACCTGTAGTCCCAACTACTCAGGAGGCTATGGTGGGGGGATTGCTTGAGACCAGGAGTTTGAGACCAGCCTGGGCAACATAGCAAGACCCCATCTCTACAAAAAATAAAATAAAATAAAAATAAAATTAGCCAGGCGTGGTGGTGCACACCTGTAGTTAGTCCCAACTACTCAGGAGGCTGTGTTAGGAGGATTTCATGAGACCAGGAGGACGAGACCAGCCTGGGCAACATAGCAAGATCCCATCTCTAAACACAACAAAACAAAACAAAAATAAAATTAGCCAGGCATGGTGGGTGCCCACCTGTAGTTAGTCCCAACTACTCAGGAGGCAGTGGTAGGAGGATTTCATGAGATCAGGAGGACGAGACCAGCCTGGGCAACATAGCAAGACTCCATCTCTAAACAAAACAAAACAAAAATAAAATTAGCCAGGCGTGGTGGTGCCCACCTGTAGTCCCAGCTACCCAGGAGGCTGTGGTGGGGGGATTGCTTGAGAGCAGGAGGACAAGACCAGCCTGGGCAACATAGCCAGACCTCATCGCTACAAAATAAATAAAGAAATTTCCCCATGTTGGCCTGACCTTGTGATCTGCCTGCCTCAGCCTCCCAGAGAGTCTCACTCTGTCGTCCAGGCTGGAGTGCAGTGGTGCCATCTCGGCTCACTGCAACCTCCACCTCCCGGATTCAAGTGATTCACCTGCCTCAGCCTCCCGAGTAGCTGGGATGACAGGTGTCCGCCACCGTGTCCAGCTAGTTTTTTGTATTTTTAGTAGAGATGTGGTTTCACCATGCTGGCCAGGCTGGTCTCGAACTCCTGACCTTGTGATCCACCTGCCTCGGCCTCCCAAATTGCTGGGATTACAGGCGTGAGCCATGGCGCCCCATCCTACACACTTCTTCTCATGGGAGCTGATGCGTATAAGGGCTTCCAAGGTGTTTTCCTGTGCTAAGCACTTTGTTTTTTTGAGGCAGAGTCTCACTCTTTCGCCCAGGCTGGAACACAGTGGCACCAACCAGGCATGACTGTGGCATTAAACAGAAGGCGATGTCACCTTGTCAGGCTCTGTAGCTGATGGTTTATCACCGGAAAACCTGTTCCTTGCACCAGTAACGTGATTTGCAAAATCCGATTAGCCATGTGCGTATCGCATACGTGGGTCTCTTATCACATTGGCAGGGACCACAAGCACTAATGCAATGGAGGAGGTGCGCTAACGAAACAGGGGAGTCGCTAACGCAACGATCCCACAGTCAGGGCGAGGCGAGGGGCTGCCCGTCGTG
Organism: Pongo pygmaeus; assembly: GCF_028885625.2. NCBI lineage: Eukaryota > Metazoa > Chordata > Mammalia > Primates > Hominidae > Pongo > Pongo pygmaeus. Next base: position 560,904 of record NC_072396.2, read on the forward strand.
GCCAGAGGTTCCAGGAATAAATTAGCCAAGTGGAGTTGCTGAGTGCGGGAGGAGGATGAATTAGAAGTCCAATGCTGTGTGGGGAAAATAGGCTCTACCTCCTGAGCTCAAGCCTTCCCCGGTCGCTGGGAGTACAGGTTTGCACCAACACACCTGGCTAATGTTTTAAATTGTTTCTGTTTTGGAGAAACAAGGTCTCACTATGTTGCTCAGGCTGGTCTCAAACTCCTGGCCTCAAGTGATCCTCGCACCTCAGCCTCCGAAAGTGTTGGGATTACAGGTGTGAGTCACCGTGCCCAGCCCAGGAACGAGGTTTAATTCTTCACAACACATTGTTCCAGGTCAAAGGCAGTCCCAGCCCCAGCTAAATCTCCATGGGTAGAAACTGAAATTTCTTCCTTTGGAAAAAGCAGCTAAGCCAGCAGAACTCTGATCATTGGCTGTGGTGGTACATCCTGCGTTAGGTGGATCCTAAACCCAATGAGGAATGTCCTTCTAAGAGGCAGAAGAGGAGACACAGACACAGAGTCAAAATTGGAGTAGATTGAATGGTGATTCCTAAGAAACATGTTTATGTCCTGATCCCTAGACCCTGTGAATGAAACCCTTCTTGAAAACAGAGTATTTGCAGATGTAATAAATTAAGGATCTGCAGATGAGATCATCCTGGAGTAGAGTGGCCCCTAAATCCAATGACAGGTGTCCTTATAAGAGACAGAAGAGGAGACACAGACACAGAGGAAGAGGCTACGTGGAGACGGAGGCAGAGACTGGAGTGATGTGACCAGAAGCCCAGGGACGCCTGGAGCCCCCAGGAGCTGGGAGAGGCAGGAAGGACCCTCCCCTAGAGCCTCCAGAGGGATGTGATACAATTATACTGGATTGAACTGTGGTCCTCCTTAAAGACCTGTCCACATCCTAATTCCCAGAACCTGTGAATGGGACCTTATTTGGAAAAAGGTTCTTTGCAGATGTGATTAAGGATCTGGTGATCAGATCATGCTGGAGTAGGGTGGGCCCTAAATGCAATGGCAGGGGTCCTTCTAAGAGACAGAAGAGGAGACACAGACACACAGGAGGAGGCCACGTGCAGACGCAGGCAGAGACTGGAGTGATGTGACCAGAAGCCCAGGGACGCCTGGAGCCCCAGGAGCTGGGAGAGGCAGGAAGGATCCTCCCCTAGAGCCTCCAGAGGAAGCACGGCCCCGAGACACCTTCTCCTCAGACTGCTGGATTGCAGGACTGGGACAGGAAAAATTCTTGTTGTAAAAGCTTCTGGGTTTGGGGTCATTTGTGTGGCAGACGTAGGATGACAAATCACCAGGAGATCACGGATCAAGGCCGAGAAGCTCTGGGACGGGGAGCCTGGGTTATCCACAGGGGCCTCCACGAATGAGTTGGATGGTTCCTGATGTGCAGCAGTGCACGGAAGGGCAGAAGGAACTGGTTACCAGGCTGACTTTACCTTTCTGCCTAAAAGCCCGTCCAAGGGTCACACTGAATGTGTTTCTGGTTGTTTTTTTTTTTTTTTTTTGGAGATGGAGTCTCGCTCTGTCGCTCAAGCTGGGGTGCAATGGCGCCATCTCGGCTCAGTGCAACCTCCACCTCCCGGATTCAAGCAATTCTCCTGCCTCAGCCTCCCGAGTAGCTGGGACTACAGGCATCCGCCACCACGCCCAGCTAATTTTCGTATTTGTAGCAGAGATGGGGTTTCGCCATGTTGGCCAGGCTGATCTTTAACTCCTGACCTCAGGTGATCTGCCCGTCTCGGCCTCCCAAGATGCTGGGATGTTACAGGCGTGAGTCACTGCACCCGGCCTCTAGGTGATTCTTTAGCTAGAACGTCAGATATAGGACTTTTGCTATGGGGTGGATTTTCCTCCTAGCCTGAAATGAGGCAAAGAATCTTAGCATGTCAGATATGATGCCTTCTTTTATTTCACTCAGCACAATTTTAAGCAAATTGAGAATGGAGCCTGGGTACCCATTTCGGTAAAAGCTGTGTTTTTTGTTTTTATTTTTGAGATGGAGTCTGGCTCTGTCACCCAGGCTGGAGTGCAGTGGCGCAATCTCAGCTCACTGCAACCTCCGCCTCCCGGGTTCAAGCGATTCTCCTGCCTCAGCCTCCTGAGTAGCTGGGACTACATGCACCTGCCACGACACCCGGCTAATTTTCGTATTTGTAGTAGAGACGGGGTTTCGCCATGTTGGTCAGGCTGGTCTTGAACTCCTGATCTCAGGTGATCTGCCTGCCTCGGCCTCCCAAAGTGCTCGGATGACAGGCATGAGCCAATGCGCCCGGTGTGTTTCTGTTAAGACACGTGAAGCCGTGGTTCTCCACTGGGCTCTGTCCTGTTGCTTTTGCTTTTTGAGCTCTCCAGTAATGCCAGTACCCTTTACTTTTTGTATTCCATTTTTTATCTATTTTTTTCTCTCTTTTGGGTGTCTGCAACAACCTGGCTGGCTCGGCTCTTGCCTCTGCAAGACAAATGTTCAGCTTCCTCGCCAGAAAAGAAAAAAGAAAAAAAAAATTCTGGACGGTGTTTCTTGCCTTAAATAAAAAACTGCTTATTCACCTCAATGTGGGAGAAAGCTATGATTATCACACCTATATTTCGGGCCCAGGGTAATCCGAGAATGTCTCTTCAGAATCCCATAAATCCAACCTCGAAAGGATGAATTTCTCAAACATGAAATTGGGTCCTCACCTGCTTTTCATTATAGGTTTTCAAGAAATAAATGGTGTTTCCGTTTGTTATTTATATGCTCGTGGAGTGTAATGGTTGTAATGATTAATACTGAATTTCTGAATTTATTCTAAAAAGACACTTCATAAATATTGAACAGAGCTATTATCCGCATGTATCTCCATTTATTTTATTAAAATGGAAATTCAGCAATCATCAATAAAAGCATACTGTGTATTTTGAGAGGGCTGTGGGGAATAGAGTAGAATACAGAATTTTTTTTTCTAACTTCACTACCCTCTCTTCTCTTCCACAGCTGCATTTGAACCCGCTACAATAACTCTGATGATTTCAGGGGAATGTCCCCTTTGGTAGTTTTAGGGGACTGTCCCCAAGGGTTATGTCAACAAATCCAGGAAAAATTTGATCAATAACTGGATGTGAACAGAGATATTCAGAACGAGCCCTGTTTGGACTTGAATTTTCCAATACGGCAGAAGCTCTTGCAAATATTGATAACATACGTTTCTGATGAGACCTGAATTGTGGATATTTTTCTTGGAATTGTGGATATTTTTCTTGGAAGACTTCTCTGGAAGTTTGGAGGTCTTCATAGACAAAATCTTGCTAATCCTGTCACTGGGGCTGAGACGGAGGACAGGATTTCTTTCAGCTTTTTTTTTTTTTTTTTTTGAGATGGAGTCTGGCTCTGTCGCCCAGGCTGGAGTGCAGTGGTGGGATCTCGGCGCACTGCAACCTCCACCTTCTGGGATCAAGCGATTCTCCTGCCTCAGCCTCCTGAGTAGCTGGGATTACAGGCGTGCACCACCGTGCCTGGCTAATGTTTGTATTTGTAATAGAGACGGGGTTTCACCATGTTGGCCAGGCTGGTCTTGAATTCCTGAGCTCAGGTGATCTGCCCACCTCGGCCTCCCAAAGTGCTGGGATGACAGGCGTGAGCCACTGCTCCCAGCTCCTTTTACCTCTTTTTTTTTTTTGAGACGGAGTCTCGCTCTGTCGCCCAGGCTGGAGTGCAGTGGTGCGATCTTGGCTCACTGCAACCTCCACCTTCCAGGACCAAGCGATTCTCCTGCCTCAGCCTCCAAAATAGCTGGCACTATAGGCACCTGCCATCACGCCCGGCTAATATTTATAGTTTTAGTAGAGACAGGGTTTTGCCATGTTACCCAGGCTGGTATGGAAATCCTAGTCTAAGGTGATCCACTCACCCTGGCCGCCCAGAATGCTGGGATGATAGGTGTGAGCCACTGCTCCCAGGTCCTTTTACCTCTTTTTTTTTTTTTTTGAGATGGAGTCTCGCTCTGTCACCCAGCTGCAGTGCAGTGGCACGATCTCAGCTCACTGCAACCTCCACTTTCCAGATTCAAGCAATTCTCCTGCCTCAGTCTCCAGAGTACCTGGGATTACAGGCACCTGCCACCCTGCCTGGCTAATTTTTTTTTTATCTTTTTTTATTATTATTACTATACTTCTAAGTTCTAGGGTACATGTGCACAATGTGCAGGTTTGTTACATATGTATTAGTAGAGACGGGGTTTCACCACGTTGTCCAGGCTGGTCTCAAACTCCTGACCTCAGGTGATCCACCCGCCTCGGCCTCCCAAAGTGCTGGGATGACAGGCGTGGAGCCACCGGGCCCGGCCAGAATGCCCCAAATTTTAAACCAATAAACCCTGATGGCAGTCCCTGGGAATCCAGAGTTCTGATCCAGAATAACTCAGGGACCCCACCCCCCAGTTTGTAAAGTAGGGAGTTGCAGGGCAGTCTTGGGGTGAATAAGGGTCAAATGCCTTGTGTAAGTTAAAAGGTTAGAGGCAGAGATAACATTGGTCTCTGGAAACCCTAGCGGGGACAGAGGTGCACCTGGGCTGGACCCACAGAGACAGAAATTGTTGCAAAGATGGAAACCATTGCAAATGGTGGTTTGGTGGGATTAGGGAAAGCGTCATATACCTGACATCTTTCCTTTTTCAGTTTTCACACAGAAAATCAGAGAAAGGGAAATGCCTGCACACAGAAAAAAGGGAAATTACTGCACCAAAAAAAGAAAAAAATTCTGCACACACACACACACACACACTTCCCTGGAGAATTTCAGGAATAAAGCCAATCACCATTTATGGGGACAATGGAGAGACACCAGAAAGAAAACTATATACCTTTAAAAGTAATTTTTTTTTCCAGGTACAACAGGAGTTAAAACAAGTAGCAACAATTTTTTTATTTTTATTTTTATTTTTTTGAGAGGGAGTTTCACTCTTGTCTCCCAGGCTGGAGTGCGGGGGCGCAATCTCGGCTCACGGCAACCTCCGCCTCCCGGGTTCAAGCGATTCTCCTGCCTCAGCCTCCCGAGTAGCTGGGATTACAGGCGCCCGCCACCTCGCCTGGCTAATTTTGTATTTTTAGTAGAGACGGGGTTTCACCATGTTGGTCAGGCTGGTCTCGAACTGTTGACCTCAGGTGATCCATGCATCTTGACCTCCCAAAGTGCTGGGATTACAGGCAAGAACCACTGCGCCCGGTGAGATAAAATATTTTGTATCTGGCTTTTTTTCACTGACGATGATCTCTTCAAGATTCATCCATGCTGTAGCCTGGGTCAGAGACTCATTCCTTTTCATGGCTGTATAATATTCCACCATGTGGATGGAGCACATTCTGTTTCTCTGTTTGTCAGCTGATGACCGTGGCTGTTTCCACATTTTGGCTATTGTGAGTAACACTGCTATGAACATGCATGTACACAGTTTGGTTAAATCTCTGCTTTCAATCCTTTTGGGTACCTGTCGAGAAGTAGAATGGCTGGGCCGTGTGGGAATACGACGTTTGACTTGTTTCATTCTTTGATGAACCGACAGCTAGAGTTTTGCTTGCTGCACTAACAAGACAAGCAAGATATACGACTCATATTGGTCTATATTTCATCCAAGCGTTCCCAGGCCATCTTCCTGAAAGTGGTGTCCAGAACTGGGGGCAGGAAGAGCTGACTAAGTGACCAAATGACCGGAAAGGGCTGGAGGGCAAGGATGGTGACCAGCTTCTAGTCCAGCTTCTCATTTCGTAGACGGGGAAGCTGAGGATCACTCTGAAAAAGGATAGAGTCTCACTACGAATGGCTGCCCGAGGAATTCCCTGGATATGGACTTCAGTGGCTGGCCTGGGAAGTCCTGGTATATGGACCCTTGTCATGCAGCCAGAAAAGATGTCCAGGGGATGGAATGTTAGTGTAAACACTGAGGGATGATGGGACTATGGGCATGAAGGCCGATACTCAGATAGATTGATAATATATAGGTCAATGATAGTTACATGATAGATGAAAGATATAGAGATGATGGATATATAATCAATAGATAGGTCAGGTGCGGTGGCTCACGCCTGTAATCCCAGCACTTTGGGAGGCCAAGGCGGGCGGATCACCTGGGGTCAGGCGTTTGAGACCAGCCTGGCCAATATAGTGAAATCCCATCTCTACTAAAAATACAAAAATTAGCCAGGCGGGGTGGCGGGTGCCTGTAATCCCAGCTACTCAGGGGGCTGAGGTAGGAGAATTGCTTGAACCTGGGAGGCAGAGGTTGCAGTGAACTGAGATCACGCCACTGCCCTCCAGCTTGGGTGACAGGGTAAGACTCTGTCTCAAAAAAAAAAAAAAAAATCAGGCCGGGTGCAGTGGCTCATGCCTGTCATCCCACCAGTTTGGGAGGCGAGGTGGGTGGATCACATGAGGTCAGGAGTTCGAGACCAGCCTGGCCAACATGGTGAAACTCCGTCTCTACTAAAAATACAAAAATTAACCAGGTGTGGTGGTGGGCACTTGTAATCCCAGCTACTGAGGAAGCTGAGGCAGGAGAATTGCTTGAATCTGGGTGGCAGAGGTTGCAGTGAGCCAATATCACACCACTGTACTCCAGCCTTGGCAACAGAGTAAGACTGCCTCTCAAAAAAAAAAAAAAAAAAGAAAACTCAATAGATAGATAACAGATAGATAAGATTAATAGCTAGGTGGATAATACATGATTGACAGATGATAGAAATTGATAGGTAAATAGACGATAGATGAAAGATATTATGTAGATGATAGCTAGCTAGATGATTGATGAATTTGTACATATATAGATGATTGACTGATACGGTTTGACTCTGTGTCCCCAGTCACCTCTCACATTGAATCATAATAATCCCCACAGGTCAAGGGAGGGACCAGGTGGAGGTAATTGAATTATGGGTGCAGTTTCCCCACACTGGCCTCACGATAATGAGTGAGTCTCATGAGATCTGAAGGTTTTATAAGCATGTGGCATTTCCCCAGCTGGTGCTCCCTCTCTCTCCTGCCGTCCTGTGAAGAGGTGCCTTCTGCCATGATTGTGAGTTTCCTGAGGTCTCCCCAGCCATGTGGAACTGTGAATCCATTGAATCTCTTTGCTTTATAAATTAGCCAGTCTTGGATACGTCTTTATTAGCACCATGGGAACAGTCTAATGCTAGAAAATTAGCCAGGTGTGGTGACTTGAGCCTGTAATCCCAGCCACTTAGGAGGCTGAAGTCAGAGAATCACTTGAACCTGGAAGGTGGAGGTTGCAGTGAGCTGAGATTGTGCCACTGCACTCCCACCTGGGTGAAAGAGCAAGACCTTGTCTTAAAAGAAAAGGAAACAAAACCCCAAAACAAACAAACAAAAAAAAAACCAAAATATTCCACCCCATACCAAGGTTATCCAAACTTGACTTCTGGCAAATTGAGTGTTTTCTCTTACTTACCTAGTATCAACATTTCTTTCTTTCTCTTTCGTCTTCCTTTCTTTCTTTCTTTCTTTCTTTCTTTCTGTTTGTTTCTTTGTTTCTTTCTTTCTTTCTTCATTTCTCTCTCTTCTTTCTCTTTCTTTCTTTCTTTCTTGCTTTCTTTCTTTCTTTTTTCTTTTTTTTTGAGATGGAGTTTTGCTCTTGTTGCCCAGCCTGGAGTGCAGTGGTGCCAACTTAGCTCATTGCAACCTCCACCTCCCAGGTTCAAGCGATTCTCCTGCCTCCCAAGTAGCTGAGATTACAGGCGCCCACCACCATGCCCGGCTAAGTTTTTTTGTATTTTTAGTAGGGACTAGGTTTCACCAAATTGGCCAGACTGGTCTCAGTCTCAAACTCCTGACCTCAGGTGATCCACCCACCTCAGCCTCCCAAAGTGCTGGGATTACAGGCGTGAGTCAAAATATTTTTTGGTGTTGTGTGCTTTTGTTTGTGTTTTTGAGACACAGTCTCGTTCTGTCACCTAGGCTGGAGCGATCTCAGCTCACTGCAACCTCCACCTCCTGGGTTCAAACCATTCTCCTGCCTCAGCCTCCAGAATAGCTGGGATTACAGGCATCCACCACCAAGTCTGGCTAATTTTTGTATTTTTAGTAGACACAGGGTTTTACCATGTTGGCCAGGCTGGCCTCGAACTCCTGACCTCAGGTGATCCACCCACCTGAGCCTCCCAAAGTGCTGGGATTGTAGGCATGAGCCACCGCACCCGGCCACATCATTACTTAAATGACATTGAAAAACACTTCCCTGGAAGCCAGATCGAAGCTGTTTCACAGTTACGGCCGTGGAGGACTTCCCAGAGCCACTGGGCAGTTGTCCAAAAACCAATCTCTAAGTGGTGCTTTTTGGCAGCCTTAAGGTGCAAACTTCATGGGCCTGCACAAAATTGCACACGGGCTTAGCGTGCGTGGGGTCCCTTGGAACATATGCATCTTTGCACTTCTAGGTGGCCTTCCTTCTGAGCAGGGGGTATCTGGCTGCCTGTGGCTTTTCTCCAGCAGGAAAGGGGGTATGTGCATTGGCAGACATCAATCCCTGGATGGTGGGAGATACTCGCCAGAGGTGGCATTTCTCCGTCTGAGTCGGTCAGCACGACACGCACCCGTGGCAGCCTCTGGGACAGTTTTCTGATCCATAACGAACTTAATGGACTTGGGTGGTCTCTAGGTTCTCTGGCTTCTGAAGCTATATGAAGTAATGTATTAGTCAGTTCTTCCATTGCTACAGAGAAATACCTGAGACTGAGTAATTTATAAAGAAGAGAGTTTGGCCAAGCACGGTAGCTCAAGCTTGTAATCCCAGCACTTCGGGAGGCTGAGGCGGGTGGATCACCTGAGGTCAAGAGTTCAAGACCAGCCTGGCCAACACGGTGAAACCCCATCTCTAGTAAACATACAAATAATTAGTTGGGCGTGATGGCGGGTGCCTGAAATCCCAGCTACTCAGGAGGGTGAGGCAGGAGAGTCACTTGAACCCAGGAGGTGGAGGTTACAGTGAGCTGAGATAGCACCACTGCACTCCAGCATGGATGACAGAGTGAGACTCCATCTAGAAAGAAAGCAAGAAGTCAAGAAAGCAAGAAAGAAAGAAAGAAAGAAGGAAAGAAAGAAAGAAAGAAAGAAAGAAAGAAAGAAAGAAAGAGAAAGAAAGAAAGGAAGGAAGAAAGGAAGAAAGAAAGAAAGAAAGTAAGAAAGCAAGCAAGTAAGAAAGAAAGCAAGAAAGAAAGAAGGAAAGAAAGAAAGAAAGTAAGAAAGCAAGCAAGCAAGAAAGAAAGAAAGAAAGAAGGAAGGAAAGAGCAAGCAAGCAAGGAAGAAAGCAAGCAAGCAAGAGAAGAAAGAAAGAAAGAAAGAAAAATTGAATGGGCTCAGAGTTCTGCAAGCTGTACAGGAAGCACGGTGGCCTCTGCTTCTGTGGAGGCCCCAGGAAACTTACAATCATGGCGGAAGGTGAAGGGCAACCCGTAACGTCTTACGTGGCTGAGCAGGAACAAGAAAGAGAAGGGGGTGGCGTTACACACTTTTAAACAACCAGATCTTGTGAGAACTCACTCATTATCACAAGAACAGTGCTGGGGTGATGGGGCAAAACCATTCACGAAGGACCCACTCCCATGATTCAATTGCCTCCCACTAGAGCCCACCTCCAACACTAGGGATGACAATTCAACATGAGATTTGGGCGGGGACACAGAGGCAAAGCACATCAGATTGTGAGTTCCAGTCTGAGTCTGGAGCTCCAAGACCCAGGAGAGCCAAGGGTGTGAGATCCAGTCTGAGTCTGAAGCTCCAAGACCCAGGAGAGCTGATGGTCTGAGTTTCTGTTGACTCTGAAGCTGTGAGACCCAGGAGAGCTGAGGGTGTGAGTTCCAGTCTGAGTCTGAAGACCTGAGACCCAAGAGAGCCAAGGGTGTGAGTTCCAGTCTGAGTCCGAAGGCCTGAGACCTAGGATAACTGAGGGTGTGAGTTCTAAACTGAGTCTGAAGGCCTGAGACCCAGGAGAGCTGAGGGTGTGAGTTTTAGTCTGAGTCTGAAGGCCTGAGACCCAGGAGAGCTGATGGTGTGAGTTCCAGTGTGAAGAGCTGAGATTAGGAGAGCGGAGGGTGTGTGCTCTCAGATGCAGAGAGACAGCAAGGGGCAGGTGCCAGTCTCTTTTAACTACTGGCTCTTTCAGTAACTAGTAGAACTGGGTGTGATGGTTTATCTCCTATACAATAGGAGATTTAATTATAAGAAATATCAGCTGGGTGTGGTGGCTCAGGTCTGTAATCCCAGCACTTTGGGAGGCCGAGGCAGGTGGCTCACCTGAGTCAGGAGTTCGAGACCAGCCTGGCCGATGTGGCGAAACCCCGTCTCTACTAAAAAATAGAAAAAAATGAGCTGGGCATAGTGGCAGGAACCTGTAGTCCCAGCTACTCGGGAGGATGAGGCAGGAGGATCGATTGAACCTGGGAGGCAGAGGTTGCAGTAAGCCAGGATCACACCGCTGCACTCTGCCCTGGGTGACAGAGACCCCATCTCAAAAAAAAAAAGAAAAAGAAAGAAAGGAAGGAAGGAAGGAAGGGCGAGAAAGAAAGAAAGAGAGAAAGAAAGAAAGAAGGAAGGAAGGAAGGAAAGAGAAAGAAAGAAAGAAAGAGATAAGGAAAGAAAGAAAGAAAGAAAGAAGGAAGGAAGGAAGGAAGGAAAGAAAGAAAAAGAAAGAAAGAAAGAAGGAAAAAGAAAGAAAGAAAGAAGGAAGGAAGGAAGGAAAGAGAAAGAAAGAAAGAAAGAGAAAGAAAGAAAGAAAAAGAAAGAAAGAGATAAGGAAAGAAAGAAAGAAAGAAGGAAGGAAGGAAGGAAGGAAAGAAAGAAAAAGAAAGAAAGAAAGAAGGAAAAAGAAAGAAAGAAAGAAAAAGAAAGAAAGAGATAAGGAAAGAAAGAAAGAAGGAAGGAAGGAAGGAAAGAAAGAAAAAGAAAGAAGGAAAGAGAAAGAAGGAAAGACTTTCTATCTGGTGCTACGCTCACTATTTAAGCGATGTTTTCCATGGAAGCTCAAACCTCTGCATCACACAATATATCCATATAACAATCCTGCACACGTACCCCCAAATCTAAAATAAAAATGAAAAAAGAAACCACTTTCCACCAGCTTATTATTATTATTATATTATTATTATTATTATTATTATTATTTGTATTTTTTAGTAGCAACGGGGTTTTGCCCTGTTGGCTGGGCTGGTCTCGAACTCCTGACTTGCGATGATCCACCCACCTCAGCCTCCCAAAGCGCTGGGATTACAGGTGTTAGCCACCGTCCCTGGCCTTTTGTTTGTTTGTTTTGTTTTTTTGAGATGGAGTCTCTTCTCTCACCCAGGCCGGAGAGCAGTGGCATGATCTTGGCTCACGGCAACCTCTGTCTCCCGGGTTCATGGGATTCTCCTGCCTCAGCCTCCCGAGTAGCTGTAGACTTTCACAACTGTGAATTTTTTCTCCTTCTCACTGTCCCCAGCGTTTCCCAGGGAAGGGACAGCCCTTCCCAATCTGATCTCCCTTGTCCAGCCTGTTAGTGCCTCAGCTTCAACTTTCAAAGTCACGTCGACGCTGCCTGAACGTGTGCTCGTCCTTAAAAGACCGTTTTAATGAATTGTATATTGTGTTTAGCACAAGGACAAGGAGGACTGGGGTGGAAATGTGGAATGGAAACCTCACCCGTGTGTGTGTGTGTGTGTGTGTGTGTGTGTGTGACGTTAACGTGCTGCCAGTTAAATGCACCTGTTTCGTATCAAGGAAAGTCACTTTCAAGAAAGATACGGTGGAAAGTCGTTTCTTTGTGATCACCGGGGTGTTCACAAAGCAAATAATGCTGTTAGCTCGTCGTCATATTGTCACTGGATAAGTTTTCCTGGGGTGCAGGGAAGCTCCTTCTGATATAATACAGTGTGGAGAGATTTCCCAAGAAGCCGTTGTCTCGGAGCCGAAACAAAGAAAAGCTTTTGCAAAACCCCCTGTCTCTAATTTCGTTTTAGAAAATTAGATACTCAGAATTTTGCCTAAGATAACTGTATTACCGGGATGCAATTTGCTGTAGGTTGCTAGCTTTCCTGCATGGGATCCCTTAATAAAAAGTGTCAGTTAAAATGAAAATACAGCTTGGGTAATTAAATTTAATTGGATCTTGTCACTTTACATCCGCTTCGTTTTGGAGGGTTTCTACGGATTTGCAGCTACCCGGTTTGCTAATTTCTTTCCGGCAAGCTGCTGCGGAGAAGCTGACCCTCCTCTAATAAACTGAGACCCTGTTTTTGCCAGGACTCTGAACTGTGGTAGTGACGATAAACAAAGAAAAGGGAAGGACGGGCTTAGGGTCGGAAAAGAGGACGATGGAGTTATCTGTGGGTGATTAACTTGTTCTCCCAGAGAGTGAGCTGCTATTGTTACTATTTGCAGGGGACGAATCTCAGCTCTGAGAAAAGACAGTGATTTTTCTACCAGGAAGGATTTCCATCCCTGCAACATCATATCCACAGATGTTTCTCCTAAACACTGTAAGCGCCTACAGGGCAGCCACCCTTTACTCAGAGAGAGCCAGGAGCGTGTACGAGTCTGTTATTTGTGTTCTAGTAATTTCCCACAAACACACTGGCTGAGAGCCACATGCTCTTACTGCATGACAATTCTGGAGGCCACATCTCCCAAATCAGCCTCTCTGCGCTACCATGAACGGGTGTGCAGGACTGAGTTCCCTCTGCAGGTTCCAGGAGACCGTCTGTGCTTTGGTGTTTTCTGGTTCCTACAGGAAACCCACAACCCTTGGCTCCTGGCTACATGTCTCGTCTCCTTCTTCCTCTTCTGTCTCCTAATCTCCGTCTGTCTTCATCACACAAGGACCCTTGGGATTCCATCGGTGCACCTGGATAATCCCAGGTCACCTGTCCATCTACCCCTAACTGAATCACATCTCCAAAGCACCTGTTGCTATGAGCGCTCACATGCTCATAGCTTCTAAAGATTGGGATCTGGGTATCGTTGGAGGTCCTCATTGAGCTGATCACGAGGAATAGAGAGTGTCAGGCCTCTGAGCCCAAGCTAAGCCATCATATCCCTTATGACCTGCACGTGTACATCCAGACGGCCTGAAGCAATTGAAGACCCACAAAACAAGTGAAAATGGCTTCACTGATGACATTCCACCATTGTGATTAGTTTCTGCCCCAACCTAATTGATCAATGTACTTTGTAATCTCCCCCACCCTTAAGAAGGTTCTTCGTAATCTCCCCCACCCTTAAGAAGGTTCTTTGTAATCTCCCCCACCCTTAAGAAGAAGAAGAAGAATTACCCTTTGTAATTCTCCCCACCTTTGAGAATGTACTTTGTGAGATCCACCCCCTGACCCCAAAACATTGCTCCTAACTCCACCATCTATCCGCAAACCTATAAGAACTAATGATGATCCCCCCACCGTTTGCTGACTCTCTTTTCGGACTCAGCCTGCCTGCACCCAGGTGATTAAAAAGCTTTATTGCTCACACAAAGCCTGTTTGGTGGTCTCTTCACACGGACGCGTGAGACAGAGAGATTCCAGCAAATATCAGTCAGTGAGGGCTTGAGAAGGGGGGAGGCCAAAGACTGGTCTTCACACCCTGGCCAGGGGACCCCAGCTGCTGTCTCACACTGGCGGATCCCAGCTGTCGGCTCACAGGGCATTTTCTTCTGGGGCCAGATTTCCATCTCCCACCAGAGCTCTGCAGGTACAGCATCCAAAAATCAAGAATGCCGGATGCATGGAGAGACTGGGCTTATGCTGAAGTCTTCGGATTGTAAAAGTTAAAGGAAAGGGGGCCGGGCCCAGTGGGTCATGTCTGTCATCCCAGCACTGTGGGAGGCCAAGGCGGGTGGATCACCTGAGGTCAGGAGTTCGAAACCAGCCTGGCCAACATGCTGAAGCCCCGTCTCTACTAAAAATACAAAAATTAGCCGGGCGTGGTGGCGGGTGCCTGTAATCCCAGCTACTCGGGAGGCTGAGGCAGGAGAATCGCTTGAACCTGGGAGACGGAGGTTGCAGTGCGCCAAGATCGTGCCATTGCACTCCAGCCTGGATGACAGAGTGAAACTCCATC